>NC_056745.1:431749908-431777408 GCF_019279795.1 Protopterus annectens | reverse complement strand
CAGACTAGGTAAACCCCAAACATAAAGAAACCATACTAGACTGGGTACTTGTAAATAGTAACCCCCAACTGTACACTGCTCGTACCCTCCCCGATGATCTGAGTGATCACTTTCTTACTTATAGTTAAGCAAAAAGTCATTATTCCTCATCAATCCTTACTTGGGAAAGTCAGAAACAAAGTAAACTTTGACCCTATCAAATTCAAACAGAAACTTAACTCCTGTAGCTGGTCTATGTTAAAACACCTCCCCTTAGAAGAGGCAGTTGCATATTTTAACAATAGATTTCTTGATATCCTTGACTCGCATGCACCTGCCCATTCTAAGTGAACAAAGGCAAAAACTGCCCCATGGCTCTCTAAAGAATCTAGACTAAACATTTCCAGCAGAAACAAAATCTGGGCTCTATGGAGCTCCACTAAAGACCCCTACAATCATGTTAAATACAGGCAAGCTAGGAATGAAACTAAAAAATCCATTCTACAAGACAAAAAAAAACAATATTACTGTAATTTACAGACAGCAAATCAGAACAATCCTCAGAAGTTTTGGGCAGGTCTGAATAATCTACTCCATCCTGGAAAAATGTCTACCCCTATCCCCATTGCTACCATTGATAAATCTCCAGAGGATGTCTCAGACAGTTTTAACCATTTCTTTACAGAGACAATTCAAGCCCTAGCTAGCCAACTACCTCCTAGCTCCTCTGGCTCTGATAGTACCACCCCTATAAACCTACTCTCTTTCAGCTTCCAACCAGTGTCCACATCACATATCCGTACCTTGCTCAAAAAATTAAAACCCACCACACTCTCAGCTGATCAACTCCCAGCTGAGTACCTTCAAAAATTAGCTGATGCCATAGCCTATCCAGTATCTATACTAATTAACCGCACCATAGCAAAGGCAAAAATTCCCACCATTTGGAAACATCCTTTGTAATCCCACTACATAAAGGAGGTTCCTCCACTGAATTCTCCAATTACAGACTGATCACTATACTTTCTCCACTAGCTAGGATTATGGAAAAATGTATACACAAACAACTAACTCATGCACCACTTAATTCAGAATCACCTCATGGCCGATACCCAACATGGCTTCCATCCACACCACAGCACAACCACAGCCCTACTAGCGTTCATCAATACCATTAATAATAATCGTAACAATAATCAAATATTTTCATCCCTCTTCTTGGATCTTTCTAAGGCATTTGACATGGTGGATCACCAACTTTTGATTCACACCATGCAATCTTTCTGTCTAAATACCAGTGCCATTCAATGGTTTAAATCTTACCTCAGTGGGAGACAGCAGGGTGTCCCCTGGCAGAACAAGCTCTCCAGCCTATTCCCTAACACCTTTGGAGTGCCACAAGGCTCCATATTAGGATCCCTACTGTTTTCCATCTTTATAAACAACCTATATACAGTCATCCAGAATGTCAGCTGTATCCAATATGCTGATGATTCCACGCTGATTTGCTCAGCCACATCTTCCTCAGAATTAAGGTCTGTTACCCAGTCCACCTTTAATATTATAGAAACATGGTTCTCTGAATGTCAATTGTTGCTAAATCCCCAAAAAACTAAAATGCTGTTATTCTCTTCAACACAAAGGTCCACACCGTTTACCTTCACCATAAATGCAAAAGATGGCACAATAATCACCCCCGATTCCTCTACAAAACTGTTAGGAGTAATAATTGATAATAATCTAAAACTTGACCTTCATGTAAACAAAACAATCAAAACCATCAATAAAAAAACTAGGGTCACTGTATAGAATAAAAGCCTTCCGAACCCCTCCTGCTATGGTTTCCATAGGTCACTCCCACCTGCTTTCAACACTTTTATATGCATCACCCTTCTCTCTAATCTAAATAAATATGTACTTAATAGACTCTCAATCTGTTACAACCACATTGCCAGGTTTGCCACTGGTCTACCTTTTAGTACACACCATTGCATCAACCGTGAACAGCTTGGGTGGCTAGAACTTTCTAGTCTAATCCAATATAACCTTTTAATTATGGCTAATAAAATCCGTTATTATCCAGATAGCACACCAGCTCTTAAAAATATGATCACCCACCACAACAATCCAAGACTGCTCCAATCCTTAAACAGACTACAAATTAAGACAATTAAAATTAACAATGTAGCCGGTGACTCCCTCTTTGCAAACTCTGCAGGCAAAACATGGAACCTCCTTCCAGCTAACATTACTTTGCTCTCCTCCCTATCCCAGTTCAAAGCTAAACTCAAACATCTGGCACTAAACTGGCTTTGCCACTGTAACAAGCCTGGCTAACTCTCAGCATGAATGTATATAATCTAGTAATCTAATTACTGTTATTTTTTCCCTTGACTGTTACCAGGGGTAACTCGAACTTGTGATATTGTCTATTGCATGTCTGCTTATGTCATTTGTAAATATCTCATCTGTAATATGCCTTCTTTGTTATTACTTATCTGTTTACCTTGGAGCTTTTCTCCCCGGGCCCCCACTGAAAATGGACATTAATCCAGTTGGACTATTCCAGTCAACAAATGTAAAATAAATAAATAAAATAAAATAAAATAAATCTGTTGACCGATGATCCGCTCTGGTGACCACTAACTGGGAAAAACCGAAAGGCATTGCTTTTTGTGAAAAGAGTACATCCCTCCACATAACGTGTGCAGGGGGCTTGCCCCACTGTATTAAAAATGTTTTCAATATTTTGAGTTTTTGATATTTTTGGTTTTCAGTCTTTTGAACTTTCTATAGTTTTACATAGACCCATATATATATATATATATATATATATATATATATGGTTCCCTAACTGAAGCCTGAAACACTATAAGCCTGAAAATCAAAATCCTGAAAACTATAGACTGAAAGTTCAAAATCCTGAAAGCCCAAAATCCTGAAACTCAAAATCCTGAAAACACAAAATGGACATACTGACGTCATTGTGGCTTTGCTATTGTTAGCCCTGTGGTGTTGGGTCATGCGTTGGGTTCAGGTAAGTGTGCGGTTGGTTTTATGTTAGGGTTAGGGGCGGTTTAAGTGAGGTAGGATTAGGGCACAGGTTAGGCATGTATACAATAGTGACAAATATTGGGGTTAGGGGCGGTTTAAGTGAGTTAGGGTTAGGGCGCGGGTCAGGTGAGTGTGCGATAGTGACGGACCTTAGGGTTAGGGTTAGGGTCAGGGTCAGTTGGTAGATATTAGTGTCTTTATAGTGACATATTAGCATTATTTGTGTTTTCAGGATTTTGAGTTTCAGGATTTTGGGCTTTCAGGATTTTGAACTTTCAGTCTATAGTTTTCAGGATTTTGATTTTCAGGCTTATAGTGTTTCAGGCTTCTGATAGGGAACCATATATATATGTATATATATATATATATATATATATATATATATATATATATATATATATATATATATATATATATATATATACTGTTCTAATAAATTAATCTGTTAATGCAGGAAGAGAAGCTGATTAAAAATTATAAGCTATTGCTAGACACTTAGCTAAAAATTGTACCTGTTTTGTCAGCAGCTTAACAGAGCAATCTAAAAAAAAAACACATACTAAAAACTGCAATGTAAAAATGTGCCCTTTCTATAAATTATGCACAAGGTATTAAGAGTGCTACAATAATGTATGTATTACATTTCTCTAATTCAGAGGAAATTTTTCAGTAAAATGTTGTAGGAAAAGTGCAGCATGCGGTTTTGTATAGGATATAAAAAATGGAAGCATTCCATATGGCTGACATATTAACAAAGGAAAGAAATGATGAGAAAATAATATATTTCTTAAAAAGTATTTCTACTGTATTATAAAAATGGATGATATTCCAAACCACTTTATTTAGTGATAATAGCCACTCTTTGCAGATTACAGTTCCCCAGTTGTAAACAATGTGCTGGTACTTTACGAACTGCATAATAAATCTGACCTCTGAAATATATTAACAATGAATGCATTAAACTACTATTAGTATAAAATTTAGAAACACATTTGTTTTCTTGTAAGTGTTTAATAAGGCACTACGGAGGATGTGTAATTACTGAAGTGTTCTTATTTTTCTTTCAAGTATTTAAAGACGGTGTTAAGTGCCTTAAGCTAGACATTCTTTATATAATTCTACATCCTATTTTAGTCATAAACCAAGTATTACTCCTTTATTAGAATTGCAAAATGTAAACAGTACTGAGTTGTTCACATACTAAGTAAGACGTACTGGAATGCAAACAAAGCCAGAAGAAGACTGGATAGCGCAAAACTGTTTATTACAAACAAAGCTTTCAGGTTAAGAAACCCTTCATCAGTGTATAACAAAAGTTAAAACAGTCAGTTTATATAATCACACACAGCCCAAAAATTGATTATTTAACAACCAATTAGGATTCAATTAAAAATTTAAAGTAAAATGCAACTATTTCAAGCACATTGGCATGTGTTTTAATACTGGTTTCAGTGACACATTTTGGTTAATGCCTGGCAAAATGTCAGCATTCATTCTTAAAATCCACTCATATTCTTTAACTTCCAATCTGTTGTTAATATTACATTTTCTTATAGTAGCTATGACTCTATCTATCACCATAAAAACATGGAGAAATGTCATAACTAATTCATTTGCCAAACACACCAATGAATTTGATAATGGCCATATATTTATTTTATGATGATAGAAATGAAGGTATTCTTAACCTGAAAGCTTTGTTTGTAATAAAGTGTTTTGCACTATCCAGTCTTTTCTGCCTTTGTTCACATACTAACCTAAGATAAAAGCCTTATTTTTTCAAGTGAGTCTTAATTAGTGGGATGTTCTCAATGATGAATGCCTTACTTCCATTTTAAGTCATAATCGTCCAGGTAGAAGTGGGATGCAGTCCTTGGTCACCTGATTTTCAAAATGTTACATGACTGAATAGCCAGTGATGTAGACTTAAGTTTTAACATCCTCAGAAGACAGCAAAATTAGGAATTCTGTCTGCAAAACTCACTGGTAAATAGTATGCCTTGAGGAGAATCCCCTAATCCAATACATTCAAATCCAGACACAAATATGGAACTATTAAGGATGATACCTAGATGTACACAAGTGATATGGTAACATCCAGACACAAACACGGAACTATTAAAGATGACACATAGATGTACACAGGTGACATGATAGTATCCAGACACAAATATGGAACTATTAAGGATGATACCTAGATGTACACAAGTGATATGGTAACATCCAGACACAAACATGGAACTATTAAAGATGACACATAGATGTACACAGGTGACATAATAGTATCCAGACACAAATATGGAACTATTAAGGATGACACATAGATGTTCACAAGTGACATGATAGTATCCAGACACAACATGGAACTATTTAAGATGACACATAGATGTTCACAAGTGCCATGACAGTATCCAGACACAACATGGAACTGTTAAGGATGACACATAGATGTTCACAAGTGACATGATAGTATCCAGACACAACATGGAACTATTTAAGATGACACATAGATGTTCACAAGTGACATGATAGTATCCAGACACAACATGGAACTATTAAGGATGACACATAGATGTTCACAAGTGACATGATAGTATCCAGGCACAAACACGGAACTATTAAAGATGACACATAGATGTATACAGGTGACATGACAGTATCCAGACACAACATGGAACTATTAAGGATGACACATAGATGTTCACAAGTGACATGATAGTATCCAGACACAACATGGAACTATTTAAGATGACACATAGATGTTCACAAGTGACATGATAGTATCCAGACACAACATGGAACTATTAAGGATGACACATAGATGTTCACAAGTGACATGATAGTATCCAGACACAACATGGAACTATTAAAGATGACACATAGATGTACACAGGTGACATGATAGCATCCAGACACAACATAGAACTATTAAGGATGACACATAGATGTTCACAAGTGACATGATAGTATCCAGACACAGCATGGAACTATTTAAGATGACACATAGATGTGCACAGGGTGTCATTGTAGCAATATAACATATGTCACATAAGTGGCAACACTAATTGCCATCTCCTTTTTTAAACTGCTTACTCCATGCATCATATTTGCTGTATCTCAGCTGCCTCCGCCACACACAAAATGCACATTTCGTGAACCACACCATTGCTGTATGCAGTTCATGCTCAAAAATTGAAGCCCTACTACTGCCTACCCAGTTTACAGCATTTAGTAAACTAAATAAAAGCAAAGTTAACCATGACTTGCCCCACAGGAGAAAAAAAAAGTCTGCTGTCTTAATTTACTGTTTCCATACATTCATCTTTCCTACAGCTATAAACTCACCCCACACACACACCGAACCTTATGACACGAACTTGCATTACTACCATCTTCCTTCAACCAAGCACAAATCTCCAGCTTCTGAGCTGAATTGTAAGATATGCAATGCATGATTCTCAGTTACTATGCATTCCAAACGTTTTTTCAGCTAACAGCTGTAACTTGGTCATCTGTTTTGTCATTCAGGTCCAAAATTTGCAATATGCAAGCTTGAACCGCAGAACTGAAACTAACAACTCCACAGGCAATTACTTTTCAGGTACATGACAAAAATGTAATGCCAGTTTAACTAGATGAGGCCAAAACTGCTCATCAAAAAATTCTGCAATCAACCAAATTTACAAGACTGTGATTAATTAGTTGAACACAGACACATAACATTGGCAAATATTAATATTATCATACAAAATATAAAACACTGTTATATTCTTGTAACACCTGAATGTTATGATATTTCAGGTCCCACTGTTTTGTCTCATCTTGTAAGCTGATTTAGTTTTCCTGATTCATGTTCCACTGCAGATGCAAAATTCAATTAACCGTATTGATAAGTAAAGACCTAAGTGTGCCTAAGTGAAGTTTCTGACAAAAATGTTTAAAAAAATCACAACCATTACAAGCCTGTGTTTATCATGCACTAACAGTATAAGTTATTAATTGTTATTATAAGATGTGTCTAATAGAAATGCAACCTAATGATTGTGGGAGTTCCCAATATTTCTTTAGAGTGCCCATAAAAATGTAATATTTTCAATAGAAAATATTGTGAACTTGACAGTTGCATGTTTCTTCATACCTAGGATGGAAGATTTTGTTCCCAAAAAGTAGGTGCTGCAGTATTTCTGACAATCACCTCCACATCTTCACTTCATGAAACAGGGCCATTAAAACAATATGCTGTATTTTTCAGAGCACAAACATTAAAAAGTTTATGAGCCCAAATTTACTTATGCTAATGTAAAGTGCATTTCAAAAATCAACCCTAACACTTCAAAATCATTATTTCTTCATACCAACTTCAGAATATAATGTCTCATTTTACATGCCATGACAAATATGTTTATTACATCCTGACAAGTGAATGCCATCCAGTAAAGACAATAGTAACAAGACATTTGGAATGCAGAATAATATAAATTCAAAATTCTTAATTTTTTTCTGCCTATTTTATAGCGAAAGTGTATTTCCTCATTCGGGTCACTTGGCAGAAATCCATGTAATGGAGGGCAGTATAACTGAAGGTACTTCATCAAGGCCATTTTGACAAATTTTGTTGGTTCCAGTGTTACCTTAATATGAAAGGTGTTTCAACTGCACAAGTTAGTATTTCTAAGGTTAGAGCTGTGGGCATTGTGCCCCATGTGAGGGCTAAGGGCACTATCTGCCTCAACAGAAATTCTTGTCTAATTAAGTGTCTGTGACTTTTTTATAAGAGAATGCAACAAACATACTGTGTCTGCACAGTACACTACCAACATACAAGCAAGCTTTCATCACTAATGACAAGCCATATGTTTCCATGCCACAATTTATTTTATTCAGTTACTTAGCATTTCTTGAAAGAGTTGCCTAAAGGAATACTGTAAAAGAAAATGCAGCAATGACAAAGGATCACTAGAATATTTTGTTATGCATTTATTTCTTTATTTATTTACTTATTTATTTTTAAGCTTGTTAACTGAATAGGTGGACTGATCCCCATGGACCTGGGGAGTCATAACTCTGGCATACAGTGGAACGTGCAATGCGTTCTGTATGATAGAATACAGTCCTTTATAGACATCACTTAAATTAGATTCATAGTTTAAATCAGAGGTACGTGAATCACACACACAAATATTGCATGCAAATAACATGTAAACAGAAAGTGATGATGTGCTTAAAATAATAGTGATACATAGAAAACACATGCTTACATAGACACTGATCTATTTTCCATACAAATATTAAATATTTACGTTTTATGTTTACTGATGCTACTAAAATATGACATTTGAAACTTGTGTACGCCAAGGTCCATCCATCAAACAAATATCAGTAAATACTTATCTCTGCCTTTTTAATTTTTGACACTTATTTTTTTCTCTTTAATGCCTCTGATCACCTTAACAGTTTACAGATCTATTTTCTGTGTCAGCAGACAACTCCTTCTGTGACCATTATATTATCCTACATAGTTGTTATTTTTGCTACTGAAATGCTGTCAAGTTGCCTACATTATATGTGGTCTAAATTATTTTTAATTTGCACACTTAAGATAGTTGAAAGACACATGCCGGCAGGCTAGCTTATATCATGTAAAGAACAATCAGCAAAAATATAATTCCATCAAAAGATGTGTAGATATTGTACAGGAAGAGAAATAAGCAATCATGGCTGTTAATGCTGGCATCCAGTACTCTTTTACAGGTTCTCTGTTGTTTAATTAAAGCTGGAGGTAACTCATCACCATGGTAATTTTATAAAAACCTCTATTACACTGCTTCCTGACTGCCAGGGCTGAATTAAAAATCAACAGAGAAGAAAGAATGAGACAGGCCTATGTTCATAACTCCCTAAATTTGTATAATGGACTGCATAAGATTACTGATTCAACAGCACCTTTTCCAGCCACAGACCTCGCCCAGCAGCATATTATATTACATCTCTGCATTATGACTAACACAGCACCATGTACTTTTAAGAACAATTAGCATAAACATATTCAAAGCAGTCTACATTGTGGGCAAACAAATTAAAAGTTTTGTAAAAAGGTCATTATATTTCATTTCACTCAGTACTAGGATACTGGTATGATAACAAAGGTATGTTCCAGGGAGGCAAAAACCAGGAGGATAGGTTATGTGGAGGAAATCAGGACGGAATATAGTCAAGAAATGGAACATGTGGGTTCTAGTGGTATCCTTCCGAATGTATATGTTTTGTTAAAACGTACCTCAGTGACTGAACAGCTGTTAAATATACTTAAACAAAAATAGCTAGAAAGTCTTTCAGTCCCACATCAGCACAAGGAAGAGCCTCCTTTTTCCTGAAATGCAGCTGACATTTGAGTAATTTACATGTATACAGGAGGGGTATGTTACAATGGCCTACCCATCCGATTTTGATTTGTACGGTTATGTTTTTCCCAACACCTCAGTGCACTGTCCAACTTACCTATATTGTTTATGCAAGGATAGCAGTAGCGCAGGGCGAGAGGGGCATCTGCTGCAGGAGTAAAATGCTGGGGTACAATCAGGCAAGCAGTCAATCCTGAGCACTGTTATGCTACAGTGTAAAAATATTTTTTTCTTGTTGCGATCGGATTATTACAGTGAAGTGCAAAGTGCTTTTTTTATGTTTACTTGAAGAGCAGAGGGGATGGGGCACTGGTTTATAGTACCAGCCCAGCTATGCTTCTGCGGAGTATCACTACTGTTGATTCTTAGTTCTACTCCCTGTCTATGCCTATATCCTTTCTTGGTGCCCACCACAAGCTGAGACAAGTCCTTGCTCTATCACTTGACAAGCAATGGTTCAGTCACAGGTGGGGTTCTACCATGTCCAGTCAGGGAAAATTCCAGGCTTTTTCCCTTGTTGGACGGGGTCCAAGTCCATGTAAGAGTAGAGACTTAACATTTTAATGGCTGTCGAGTGGACTGGCTGAAGTGGTCATCACACTATAGCTATATCTCTTAATTGCTAAGACATGTCAGTGGAGTACCTATAATCCCCATGAATGTAAGCTGTGTGATCGGGGGAGGGGCCGTGCAATAGACTCTGGTGGGAGACATCCCTGCCTCCATGAGTGACATCCTAAAGAATTCCATCCATCCCTTAGAAAGTCACCTTGAGGGTTCTCTGGTCTGTTATTCTCTAATGTAGAATCTAACAGGGGCATCTCAAGCATGTATCCCCTCCCCCAAAACAAGATCATGTCACTAGTCAAACTGTGGTTGCCTCTGAGCTGTAGTCAGGGATTTAGTGTTCTGCAGCATCATAGTAGCAAGGAATTATAATCTGACAAAATTTACTTTAAAACTGCCTTCCCAAGATGCAAAAAGGTATAACTATTTAAATATATACACTGCAAAAAACAATTTCAGCTTTGCTAATGCAGATATTGAAAGCATTCATAATTTTATGTAGGTGTCCATGTTTCATAACTGCTGTAAAATAAAACTATCATGATAGACTGGAAGAATTACCACAACAGGTATGAAGCCTTGTTAGAGGTTCTGGGACACATTTGGCTTCTTTTGGATCATAATACTTTATTTTTAGTTTAAAATCTGAAATGATGTTCATTACAGAATGAGTGGCCCAAGTCCAGGAATGGAATTATGTTACCGGGAGGGGGCTGTTAGAGAATAAAGAGGCATGGGTATTCTTGACACAGCATTCTTTTTGTTTTAAATTCTCCAAATGTTTAAGTTGTCTAATACTCTGACAAAAATGGACCCCATCCTAAGTAAAAGTACAGTTAAACTACACAAAATTAGTATTGCTCAAGTCTTTGATGTTTGCCAAGAATGCTCTTCTCAGCAACCGCAGAGTACCTAGATTTGCCTCCTTCTGTAGTTGCTTATTATTCTTTGTTGAACATTTACATGCCTAGTAGCATCACTTCATGGGATACTTGAGCTGGCATTTGTACTACTAAGAGAAATTTGACAAAGGCATGTGGGGGGGGGGGGGATCTTCCCTCACTCTTTCCAATGGATGCAGTTGGATCTTTTACATCCACCTGAACTACCGCCAATGCAAGCAAATGGGGCCTCAGTTAAACATCCTATCAGAAGGATGACAAACTTGCAGTGTCAGCAATTCATCTGCCTTCTGTGGGAATAGAACCTATGGCCTTCTACAGCAAAAGGAATTGTACTACCTTCTGCACCACTGAAAGGAGTTAGCTTATTCTTTAGTACAATGAATAAAACAAAAAAATGTATAGGCAACACAAATGCTACAACAGCTTTTTTCAGTAGCCCATAAGTCATATAAAAATATTATATGCTTTACAATGTTTGAGTGATTGTCTTATACGTTAGTCTTTTGAATTCAACACCCTTCACATAGACGTTAACTAGTATGTCACTATATGCTATTTGAGTAATAATCCTAGCATGTCTTTAGTAGTTTACTGGGTTACCAAATGCATTTTCTCAAAATGTGATCTTCAGGGGAAGAACCTTTTACTGTTTCTCATGCTGTCTGTTTTCAAAGTGAGAGTGTTTTGTTAGAAAATGGCCATTAAACTGCAGAACATTTTGACCTTGCCTTGTCTTACCTGTCATTAAGAATAGCTATCCCTTCGATATCACTCAGTACAAGTCTCACCTACTTGAATGCTTAATAATAATAATACTGTATTGCTGCAGGATGCACCTCCAACCAAAGACCCTGATTGTGGACAAATGGGCCCTATGCAGGATAATGAATACCAATATATCCAATTATTTGCCTGTCTTTCCCTAATTACCATAAACACCCTGTCAGTACGCATACTAGTTTTTTAATTTATGTTTATAAATATAGCACAGGTTTGGATTTCATGTAAAACTTTTATTTCAAATTTTACAAAAAAGCAGATATTGTACTAACACAGATACTAGTTTGTAGCCCAGTAGAGAAGTTTTCTGGTTGCAATTTGAGCACCAGCATATATACAGTATGGCCTGTCCTCTCTGATACTGGTAACCAGCTTGCATGCCTCAGTGTGTCACTATAATGTTCCCGCACTGAGGCTAGTAACAAGAACCAACATATTCTGTTTCCAAGTAGTTGCAATTTATGCAACTTTCTTGTTAATGCATGTATTTTGAGTGTAAGGAAACAGTCATTTTATGGCATAAATTCCCTTTTTCCTTGTGGCTATTTTTGCTATTGTTCCTGTGTTATCCAAAATGTCCCAGTAACAGCTAAGCATAGTATTGACTTTGAAATGTAGCACAAGAGTTTCCACAGACAGTAACAGATCCAGCCACATTCCCAGACATTTAATGGAGGTTATGGCTTCAAGAGGGTCTCACAGTGGGTTAGTAATGGACCAGTATTTAAGGCCTTGCTCAAGAGTGCCAGATGTAGCAAACAATACTGTTTAAACATTCAAAAGATTTAATTAGAGCTTTTTCTTCACAACCATCCATTAAGTTTTACCAGTTAAACCAGCCATGACATTTTATGAACTGACCCTGTAGTTTTAGAACAACAGAATGTGAAGATGCCGAAAATTTGTATAGTTCTACATTATCTGTATACAAGATGCATCGAGGATGAGGCATTTTGCCAGGAAAGAGTTTACACAGAGGTGCTAGTCACTTTATATGTTCTGGTCCTAAAAAACATGATGTTTCTTTCTCGGTCCAGCCTCACTGCTCATCTTTTTCTGGTGAATATAGAGCGGGTGGTGGAACAACTTTCACTCACTCTAGAGTGCCCATTGTTGGACCACTCCCAGCTTTCAAAGCTCGTTATTGGGTAAGTAAAGTAGTAGTGTCAGCACTAACAATGGCAATAACCATTAACAGAGTAATACCGAACAGCAATGCTATATGTAACATATACTAATGACGTTCAGTGATTATCTTCCCATCAAACCATGAAGCAAAGCTTGGGCAACTTGCACTGCAGCTTCAAATGTCAGATGAGAATACAAACTAGTTGTATACAGTTATTTAGATTTGTTCATAGGTTCGTAGCAGGTTACTAGGCTAATAGCCCTAGATTTCTTACAGTCCTAGCCATTTTTATCCGAAGCTGCCCCAGTTGCCAGTGGTTAGTTGAGTGAAGTTCATAAAGATAATGGTGTATGGTAGTTAATAATGACTTCCTTTGTCCAGGAGGGACATTGGTGCCACCCCAGGAGTGCCTTTGCAGTCACCCATCCGTTGATCTAGGTTGTGTTTGAAGAGGGTCAGGGAGGGGCTCTGTTTCCTGCGAATTGGAAGCTTGTTCCAGAAATGTGACAGACTCTGGGAGATATATCTATCTCTCCAGCATGCCCTGTTCATGTCACAGGCTAGGTTAAGATCCCTGGAGTGAGTTACTCTCATACATTTTGATATAAGAATGTGTAGCGTTTCTATCAGGGCTGGGTCGGAGACTGTCCTGTAAGCCAGGCAGAAATCAGTCCTCAGCAACCTGTAGGAGACAGAATACAGTGACAGGTCTTTCAATTTGTGTTTTTTTAATATACACAAGTCAAACAAATACTCTTTAAATCAGTAACAAGACAGGTATTATGACATCACACTTTCTGGAGCCCACACCTAGATATAAGCACATATTAGATCACTGTAAGTATGGAATAATATAATTGTCATATCAAAAGCTATGAAGGCACAGAATGTCTTTGGTTTTCTTACTTATCATGTTTTCCACTGATATCAGGGTCTGCTACATACATTTAAGAGGTTGTAAGGCTATATTCCACGAGGTGAAAAGCCATTTTGAGCTTCTATAATTTCTGGGATTTAAGCAGACCAGCTATTTAATCCAAGACTTTGCCAATCTTATCAATATTCTATATCATACTGCATTGAATGATTCATAGTTAAGTCTCCCTGCTTACCTCACTAATAATGCATGCTAACCCTAATGCCCTAATGTCAATATTTTGATGTGTCAATATTTTGAACTACACCCAGGTGTGTGTGTGTGTGTGTGTGTGTGTGTGTGTGTGTGTGTGTGTGTGTGTGTGTGTGTGTGTGTGTCTAGATCTCAAGAGAGCGAGAAAGATACATGGATATGTAGAGAAAGAGACAGACACTTTTATTTTCCTTGGCTTGCAAAGTTTCCTAACCATTCTTTCTTCCGTTCACCATTTCTTCCCTGTAAATGAGTAGTTCAAAGGGAAATCTGCTTCCCATGGATAAGGCATGGCCTTTTCCTACATAAGGGGTAGAGTACAGTGGTATTGCAAGAACTGACATTTATTTTTGTATTTATTTTATTTTTTATTTTACATTTGTTTACCGAGAAAGTCCAACTGGACACAGGTCCATTTTCAGCGGAGGCCTGGTGAGAAAAGCTCCACATTACATGAGAGTAAAAAGAAGTAGAACATACATACATATGGCATATATACATATCAGGACAACATGCTGGTGACTAACAAACATGCATATAGCATATATACACACAACAGGACATCATGCTAGGGATTAACATTTCTTACAATCGACAATCAGAGGTACATTTTTTTTTTCTTTTGCAGTTATAAGTTTTGTAAGTTAAATGTACATGGGTTTGGAAGCTATCAGGGGAGAAACTGTTTATACATAGCTGTACCATGATAAATTCTCTTGGCATGGATTAGCCTGGTGAGTGGCATGAGCATAGCTAGTTACTTAGATAGTGGGTTTTCAGGAGTTTTTTGAATTGACTAAAGGAGGTGGTAGAAATTATTTGGCTTGATAGTGTATTCCAGGTTTTGGCAATGGTGTTGGCAAAGAGGGACTTACCAGCTTCGTTTTTATGTTTAATGACAGTTATGAGGTTCTGGTTACTAGATCTTAAAGCTCTAGAGGGAATGTGGGGCTGAATTAGGTGCTGAAGTGCTGGGCGTTATCTCAGGGAGGTAGTAGAGTTTGTGTGCTATAGAGAATTGATTGAGTAGAAGTATATGAGGCAACTCAATCCAGTTGAGTTGCTTAAGGGATAGACAGTGGTGGGACCTATATGAGGCTTCAGTAGCAAACTTGGCAATCTAGTTGTAGCAAGATTCCATTTTATTTAGATCAGTTTGGTGGAGATTGGTCAAGATTGGAGAGACATAGAGGAGGATGGATAGAAGATGAGTCCTTGCGATGGTTACTTTGTATGCACCTACTTCACTCACTCTACACACTTACAAGAATTATCAAGAGCATGAACCCTCATGTGTTACTTCCATTAAAGGGGACCTGTCATGCCCCCACCTCTTAATCTGATTATGCAAACCATTCTCAACCCACTTCTTCTGCCAGGAACAAGACTACATATTAGAATCTGCTGTCCCATCCAATAGTGATATATCAGTTTTCAGTTTCAGAAAACTGCAGTTTTCTTTATTACAATCTCCAGATTTTTAAACAATCATAATTTCCAAAGGATCTCTTTTTCCTGATGCCAGAGCCAGATCCAGCACTAGGCGACCTAGGCAGCTCTCTAGGGCCTGTGTTGGTTGGGGGGGGGGGGGTTCAACTTCACTATAAAAAAAATTTAAAAATCTTCCTTAAGTAAAAAAATCACTGCAAGTAAAAAAAAAAAAATTCTGTAAACAACAGCAAGTCCCAGCATTAAAACAACGTGTCTTCTGAAACATCATGGGAGAACTTCTATAAATACAGCAAGCCTCAGAAACCTCAGCATTAGAACAACATCCTAATGTCATCTTTAAGAACACTGCATAATTGTGGGAGATTTAAATAGGAGACTGCAATGTCCACAGGAAACTAGAGATCAGATTAGAGTAACAGTAAGCCCCAAGGCCCAATTTAGCGCAAGCGGATCGGTGCTCCATTCTAGTGCATGCACAGCTGCAACCTTTTACTTAGAACAAATGGAGAGTGATGTGTGGGTGTGGGTGTGGATATGTGTCTGTGCATGTCTGTCTGTATTTAAAATGCCTCAGTTAGTGACACTGTTCAGTTAGGTCACTTTGCTCATAGTCAATCCCTGAACCTTAGTTATTGACAGGCAACAGCCCTAAACCTCCACACCTACAGCCACTTCTCTTTTATTTTATTTATTTATTTATTTATTTTGTAAATCATTGAGAATTACAGTCTGCCAATGTAAGTCACAGACTTTCATTGTTGTATTGTTCAGTGTCAGTGGTGCAAAAGGTAGCATCATTACTTTTGGTGCAGAAGGCTGTGGGTTTTCTTCCCACACCAGTTAGATTGAGTGCTGATACGACTGTGCAGCATGGGAGGGGGGGTCTGCACTCGTGTGTGTGTGTGTGTGTGTGTGTGTGTGTGTGTGTGTGTGTGTGCGTGCGTGCGTGCGTGCGTGTGTGTGTGTGTGTGCGTGCGTGCGTGCGTGCGTGCGTGCGTGTGTGTGTGTGTGTGTGTGTGTGTCCTTCTTTGGCTGAGTTGCCTAATAACCATAAACCTGTTGTCAGTTTTCAGTTATTCACTACTGCACATCACCAGCACATCAATGTTTTTATGTAACATAGGCAATTTATTCTTCAAATGCAGCAGGCACTGAATTTATACATGAAGCACTGAAATGCAAAGTTATTTGCCAGCAGCAACTTCTTCATTTATTACATTTCTCTTTAATGTGTAATTATTCAAAATACTTCTACTTCTGCAGAGATGATGCATATTGAATGATATTGGTGAATTATAATGGCAGCGCTTTGAGTGGCCTTTTATGGTTCAAATGTTCTGAAATGTGTAGTTTTATCATTATTGGTTCATACATTTCATGTTATTGCTAACTGTAAAACAATGTTCAAAACTACAAATTTGAAACAGACTCTAACAAGTGGTGCTGTATTAAACAAGGAGTATAATTTAAAAGAATCAGGAAGGTGAATCAATGAACACATATATTTATGCATGGCCTTAAAATGTGCGCAGGGGGCCCATGGTTTGAAAAGAGCCCAAAGGAACACTTAATCCACCAGATGCATTTTTTGTGAATGTGGGTTTCAGTGCAGTTTTAATGAATGTGAGTTTCAAGGGTGAGAAGGTTTAATGCTAAGTCTGTTTTCATTATGAGAACTGAACTATATTGTTTTGTTTAGCAAAGGGCTATCAGTGTTTGCACTATAAAATTTAAAATAAAAGTTTTAAATTAAATCCAAATCTCTGTAATAATTGTAAAAGCAAAGAAAAAAATAGCATGCACATTGACAGGTTTGAACAGAGTTTATGGTAACTGGGGGGAGATATCGAAATGGGGGCTGTCTAGGATCCCATTTGACTATGATCCAGCTTTGCCTGATGCCACCTTTTGGTATAGAATATGGATCTTAGGATTTTATTCTGTATACAGTTATGTCTCCAGTAGCACATTAACAGGTAATCTGTTATGAAAACTGATACAGTCTCCTCATTCTTTCTGTTTTGATAAAATAGAAAATTCTGTGGCCTGGTATTACTAAATCTCATTTTTTTTTAATATCGTCTTCTCTCACCCAGTACCAACACCCTGTCTACCTGTCAACGTATTAGTCCTTTCATCTGCAATCCTTTGGATGTTGCCACTATAGTGCACTATATGCAAGCCCCTCAAAATTTGCCTATAGGAGGTGCATGTGCAGCTACAAAGATACATGTGCAGCCTCATAACTAAGTGGGGTACTGTTTGCAACATTGAGATGACTGGTCTCATAATGTCGCTGTTGGAGAGAGCCAGGCTGTTTCCCTCACCAAAGGGCCCTTGCATGCACTGCTCCTTTAGTATCCTCATCCTATCTGACCATAAATTTGTTACTTTTTCTTTTAAAAGGTCAAACACTTCCAAAATCAACACATCTGGATTTAAAGATTTCAAGCGTGCAAACATGCTCAAATTCTATGATTAGCTCTTGAAATGTAGTTGTAATATCACTAGTCCAAATGCATCTGCAGCTGCGACTTTTGTAGCAGAATTCAAGAGTCTACATTTAGCTGCTCTTAATAGAATCAAATATAATGGGAAAATTAAGAATAAACCACACCGATTACTCAAAAGTATAAATAAGCAATAATAACAAGAGGAACATGCTTCAAAAATCCTTTATCAAATCCAAATAATCTCCTATCAAAAGCTGTGCTAAAATATTGCAAGGAACTGAAAGCTACCATAGGAATACTTACATCAAACATGAACTAAAACTAGCATCAGAAGCAAAACACAAATATTAATTCTTCTTTAGTTACACTAGGAAATTAGAAGTAACACCCAACAGTGTACTGAACTGATCCAAAATGGTTGTCAGACTCTGACCTAAAAGACAATATACTGGCAGATAGATTCATTGCCAACACCACCCCAATTACATTCATCAAAACTCTTCACATCTCTAAATGCATCACACCTTCCCAAAATCATAAAGAAGCTGTGCTGTCTAAAGCCAAAAATATTACTTGCCTGGATCCAGATAATTTACCTGGAAGCCTAATAAATATCACCAAATGTGCCCTGGTGTAACTTATCTTAGAAGTGTTTAATCTAAACTTAGTCATAGAGCATATCCCAGAAGAATAGAGAAATGTTATTATGATTCCACTCTGCAAGGATGACCCTTCCACAGACTCTAGAAACTGCAGACTTATTAGCCTGCCTCATCTAATCTGCAAGGCTGTGGAATGTATATTTGATTTCATAAACAATAATATCAAAAACCTTATTCAGCTTAACCCTCAGCAGTTTGCTTTTGTCAAGAAAAGATAATGCCTCCTAAATATAGTAAACTTCTTTGAAAGGGGCACAGATGGTATCCTGTCTTCAAGCAGATCTGATTATTTATATATTTATTTGTTGTTTCTTTTTTAACTGGGATGGAGTGCTGAGTCATGTGGACTGTTTACAGGTTCTGTCTTTGGATACCTTTGATTTTAAAACGTCAGTAATTGCATTGGTGCTGTTAGTTCATCATTCTGAATTTATGGAATGCTATCTCTTTACTCCATTTTGTTTCACTGGAAGAATTTTCTGGCATAATACCCATTGCTCATAACTTAGCAGACCTGGTCTGGAGCTTTTTCTGAGCCATTCACCGCTGATAGTGACTCTTGGTCCAACAGTTTTGGGAGTCTACCCTAGGCTGTTTCAAACTGTCATGTTTCTAGATTAATGTCAACTTTGTGTGTTTATTGGGGAGGTCAGAGTTTTCATATCATTCTTCTGAGGATAAATTATTGCCAAAGGACTGGGACATGTAGTTTCATCCAATGTGTAAGTATGACTTCACTGGCTAATTTAACTTTGTTTTTTCCCAAGACTCTTTAGAAGGAATCCATGTTTTGCACTACAACTTAATTACAACTTCTTTTATTTGTGATCTATGTGTGGTGCACGATCATGTCTTCAAGAAATAGCAAGCACATTTAATTATCTTTATTGTTCCAGTTTAGCAGATTTTTGTACAGTGTTGCAGATTTGGGGAACAACCGGTTCACTGACACTGGGGCAAAACAAGATTCTTAACATTGGTTATATATAGGTTAGGCAACATTTACTGGGTCATTATTTTATTTATATTACTAGTAAATATTCAGACTGTTTCTTTCAATACCATTAATGATTTTTAAAGAACATTTAATTATTCTGATATTTTATTGGGGGCTTACTAACATTGTTCTATGTTTTATTAGGCTTGCTTTTATAATTATCTATTATATTTTGGTTTTAGAATACTTGCAAGCTGAATAGCATTTTACAATTACAATTTTTATTTTATGCTTTGGCAACATTTATTTTATTGTATACTTTGCTTCATTTTTGTAACTGAGGTTAGGACTTATCATCTATAATAAATTTGGAGTTGAAGATGCCTGGGAGGAAAGTTAACAAAGTATAAAAGAAAGGATAAAATAAAATACAAACATTAAAAAATAAGAGAACAGGTTAAAAAATAGTGGTATAATTAATTCACAAACTAAGCAAATAAAAATAGTAAAGCGTCAATGAGTTAGAAAGAGAGTATAGCTAAATGTTAAAAAAGTACAATACAAATAATGCAACTGGGAAGAAAGCATGCATTATCAAGCAACATATATTTGCACTATAGGTAAATGGATTCTTTGGCTGGCATCTTTTAGAATGTTTGTAGTATGTGTGCAGGAGGGGAGATGAGAATGTGAGGGGGGCATAAAAGAGAAGGGAGAACGATAAGGGAAGAAAAGGTGGGTGGGTGTATCAAAGGGCAGAAGAGATATAGGTATCAGAAGGAGGAGATAGCGTTTGTAGGGAGATTCTAGTAGGAAAAGGGGGAGTTGGTTGATCGGGTGTTGTTGCCTGTTGAGAAGCACTTGCATTTGTTTCTTGGAGGAGCTTCTTTAGTTGACTTCAGAAGGTAGTTCAAATGGTAAGGACTTCCTGATACTTAAGGAGTGAGCAATAGTGTGTTAGAGATAAGAGAGGTAAATCTGCAAGTATTGTTAGAAATTACTTGTAGTGGTTTAATATTCTATTTGGAGGCATGTGCATTGATTGGGCGTCCATATCCCAGTTGAGCTAGGTGGACATCTTTGCCAGTGGCAGCTCATTCCTGCACCATAAGAAAATCGGATATTTTATGTACCCAGAAGAGGAGGGTGATAACCTTGGCTTTAGTTCTGGTGATGTGATATTGGAAAGAAATGTTTTGAATAAGGCCTATTCTGAGGTGTTTGAAGTTTGGGGGTAGTATCTAGTGGTGGTTGATTCATAAGCAGAATGGACAGCTGTTTTGAAGTTGAGTCATTCTTTGGTATCAAAGAACAAGTTTTGTATTTTTTTGGTATTGAAGATAAGTTTGTTGATTGTGACATTTCGGTAACTGGGTCAGGTCATCTTCTGGATCTTTTCTTATATGGTTTGCCTTATTGCTGCTTTGTCATCAGTGTAGAGTATTATACTAAGTTGTGGGAACTGTAGGGGAAGGGGTAATGCAAAGAGGGAGTATATTAAAAAGGATAAGATGGAATCTTTGGTGATGGCATGGGGGAGGGGGGTATTGGATCTGATTTGTACTTTAAACTGGCAGTTATTAAGGAAGTCAATGAACAATGGGAAGGAGTGTTCATTAATGTTTTTACAATAAGGGCTTTGGTGATGAGGCTATGACCTGCCATCTCAACAAGTTTTGACAGGTCAGTGAAAGCTCCTCCTATAAAAAGGCCATTGTCTGGGTTATAGAGTATGTCATCATCAGGAATGTATAAAGTTACTGTACGTTTTCCCAACCAAAATCTATGTTGTTGATGCATAAGCATGCTGTCTTTCTGTATGTGTTCCTAGAGCTGAGAAAATACATTTTCTAGGAGTTTGCTTTGGAGTGGGAGAATGGAGACTAGTCTAAAGTCGGTGGTGTTGATTGATTGCACTCTTATTGGAATTGGCTTAATAATAGCTTGTTTCCATAAGATGGCAAGAAGTTGGTGGTTAAATAAAGGTTCAATAAATCAGAATGTAAACATTGTAATGTAAATGACGAAGTGGCAGGAACAGGAATTCCCTGCAAAGAGGAATGAAATAGGAGAGGATGTTATTTGCTCCAGGAATGGAATTGTGAAGAATATTTTACAATCCATTATTAATACCACATTTGGATCTCTTTTTATGGATGAAAATGGGTGTGTTGGGCAGCTGAGTATTATAGAAAGAAGTAATTTGCTGTTTGTTTGCCTGATTTGGAGGGGAGAGTGTTTCCAATGTTCGGGCTTGTTTTTTGGGGTGCATGACTTGTGATCTGATAAACTAGGGGCAATAAGTCTTTGGGCTTGTTGTAAATTTGTCTTGTGAAACTTGGAGGCAGTTGGCTTTAAGATTATGGATAGTCTTTGTATCCATATTCCTTAGAATGACGAAGTGATCTTTGTTTTCTTGAGTTGGATTCTTTTTTCAGGAACAGAATGTATTGTCTCTAAGTTTATGTAGTGACTTCACTTCTTTAATAATCCATTTGTTATTTTTGTTGAGTGTAAGTAGTTAGAACACTTGCGCGAAATGTTCATTTTTGCAGGCGTAGTAATATATTAGAGAGACAGTTTGTGAGAGTGTAGTGTTTGAACATACAACTCAGCATATGGTCAAATAAAATAATAACTCAGGCTCATCATTCCATATAGGAACATGTCACTCAACATCTGAAATTTAAAGGGTTCCACTGGCAGTCATAACACATAAAAGTAAAGACTCCCCATCTCAAAGCCACTTGCTCCAGCCTTGCTACATTTTCTCCTCAGGAAAACCCTCTAAACTCTTTTGGAACTAAGGACACTGGAACTCTTTTGGATTCCACTAATTTCCACTTACTTTTGACATTTTGTCAGTGATCATTCTTTAAATATGTATCTAATTTAAAATGCCAATAATTTAGCTGAACCACAGGTAGACTCTCTTAAAGGAATGCAATCCCCAAAGTCTGCTTCCCCCAATCCCTGCTACTATAGTACCAATCCTCTGATTTCCACATAGCATAAATCTCCAGTGTGCCCTGTGGCCTAGTGGTCCTACCTGAATCTGTACATGATCATTGTGCTTAGGACAATAAAATAGAGGGGTTGGGGGTTGACATAATGGTTAAGGTGTTTACCTTACAAACTCAAGGTACAGGGTTTGATTCTCACCTTTTAAGGAAAAGTGGCTAAGCTTAAAATGGCCTGCAAGGGCAGCTAGCTAGTCTAATACTTACCAATGAACCTAGGAACCTAGATTATAGGTTCACATTTACACCCATGGCAACAAAGGGTAGTCTTACACAGGGGAATTTGAGTTAAAGAGGGAACAAAATTTTGAATCAGAATATGAAGACAACTGTAACAGAAAAGTAGAACATATTTCTGAGAATTTAATGGTACTACCCACTGAAAAAATACAGTATGCAGAACATAAATCTAAACTGAAATGTACTCATTATTATACTTTAAAGCTTTCTGTGAACTGTCACACACACAAAATGGGAATTTGTGTTGCGTGTTAAATAAAAATGTGTTCAAACTTCTTTTTAGTTGTATACGAAAGTCATCCAACTGCTAAAATTCACTCAGGTGTCAGTGTTCATTTACTTATTTCTTTGTCTGTAAGCAGGTTGGTAGGCAGATTCAGGTTAGACCCTTTTCAGCTATGACCTGCCAAAAAGGCTAGAATCTCTAATACCAATATAAATTAACAGTAAACTCTATGTACATAGCCTAAGTGCCCTAGGATTTATTAGTAAACCAAGTGAATGACTGAGAAGTGGGGACAAATGCGTCTATCTTTGCGGAGGGACCACGGTACCATAGGCAGATCACTTGTTAAGTCCAGATGGAGGCTAGGGCATGGAGCGACTAACAGGCTGGGCATGCAGGATGGTCTAGGAGGAGGGGTTGCTTTAGTACCTACAGTGGACAAATCCTCACAGGCTATGCCTCACTGTTTGCTCAACCTCACATTTTAACTTAACCATGTTAGTGGTAGGACAAGGGCCTAAGAAAGGGCCTTTGGCATGGATAAAAACATATGAAGACAACTGTAAGAGAAATGTAGAACATATTTCTGAGAATTTAATGGTATTAAGCACTGAAAAACATAGTGTATTGTCTTACTTACATTTCCTGGCTCCTGGTTGTTTATTTCTTTTCTATTTGGAATCCCTCCTGCTGGGGTTGATCTGCCCACTCTGTTCGCCCTTCAAGCTCACTCCACTCCCCTACCCTCCCCCCATATCCCACCTGCCCCCAGTGCTTCTACTCTTGAGCACTAGGCAGACACTCCCCTCACTCTATCTATCCAATTAGACGCACTTCCTGTTATCCTGTTTCCTCCTCCTAGACCTATACCATGCTTGTGCATCACCAATTATTTCTACTGCACTTGTATTACTATCTCACCTCACTACTTATCACCACAACACATTCCAAACACCCACTTTTCATCACACCACAAACCCACCTTACCATACTACTCCATGTAGTATCTCACCATCAGTCCTACACTTGTCAATATTACTAGCCTCCAATATTTTCCATTTAAATTAATACCTACTAAATATAGTCACTATAATCCTCAGTTATTCAACAAAGATCTTATCAAATGATTGAAACTACTTACCAACATTGCCTCTATACTGCTGCTTACTGGTGACATCCACTCAAACCCTAAACCACTCTCAGATAACACCAACCTTCCTAGTCACTCTAGTCTCAACACCCATACACATCCAATCCTAAACAGAAAAAAAATCAGACCTATTGCTAATGAACATTAATATTAGAAGTATAGACAACAAATTAGACATCCTCCATGTCACTCTAGCCACATACTCCCCAGACAAAGTCATAATCACTGAAATATGGCTAAAACCAGGAACCATAATGAAATACTACCCATAGGTTACGCCATACTCCGGGTGGATAGACTCAACAAAAGAGGAGGTGGAGTTGCTGTCCTCTTTAAAGACTATCTCACTTTAACTTTCCTTGAATGCAAAACCCCACAATTGTACAGTGCAGAAATCATCTATACCACACTAACCATAAATTCAAGAAAAACACTTAATATAATTGGCTGCTATATCCCACCTGGAAATAATGTCCCAGTTACAGAATGTCTATTGCACTGGGCAAGTAGTACCCTTAGTCAGGAGACATTCATACTGGGTGGTTTTAATTTAGACTGGTTTGCATGTGATACAGATCACCCCATCCATCACATAAACTTGTGTGGTTTTACTCAGACTATTCAAGAACCTACCCAAATAGATAAAGGTAATAAAAAAACAATCCACCTTGGATTGGATATTATTAAATAACTCCTCTCACTCATTCCAGTCAGATTGCCTTCCTGATGGTCTGAGCGACCACCTACCCACATTTCTTATATGACAACACATATTCCCACCAAAACCTACTATGTTTAAACAACTCAGAAAAAAAACATAACTTTAATCTTGATAACGTCCTAGCTGATCTACAAAGGTGCAATTGGACTCCACTCAAATCCCTTAACGTAGGTGATGCAGTGAACCACTTTAATAAATCTTTCTGAGATATATTAAATGCACATGCCCCTGTTAGAACAATTAGAGTAAAATCAAACTATGCCCCTGGCTAAGCAGAGACACTAGGGCCCTTCTGAAAACTAGAGATAAAGCCTGGGAAATATGGCGTAAGACTAACACAACAGTTTCTAAACAACAGTATCAAGAACTTAGAAATAAGGCAAAAAACAAATAAAACAAGATAAAATAAATTTATATCATAACATTTAAAACACACATAAAAAAAAACCCTAAAAAATTCTGGCCAGCTATAAACTCAATCCTTCACCCAGGAAAATCTACTACACCAATGCCAAACATCCACAACAATTCCAATAGCATAGCTACCATTTTTAACAAACATTTTACTGAATCTATAATTGCTCTTTCCAAACAGCAAACTCCTATACCTGATACCAAACCAGCCAAGTCTACAACTAACAATACCTCGTTCTATTTCTCCCCAGTTCCTACACCAACTATAAAAAAAACTAATACAGAAAATAAAACCTACTACACTTGCCATAGATAACTTACCCAGTGAATACCTCAAATTAGCAGCTGAATCTATAGCCTTCCCAGTATCAATCCTTATAAATAGATCCATTCTGAAAAACAAGGTCCCTCAACTGCAGAAAATTTCCCATGTAATCCCATTTCATAAAGGGGGACCTTCTACATACCCAATAAAAAACTCTCTAAGGCACACCACGACTATAAAAGCAAACCATTTAATATAAAGAAAAGGCTGACATAAAAACAAAATCAATTCAGTTAGCACTTTCACATTTATTCAAATGCTTCATCAGACTGTTCCACATAATCGACAAACTTTCGGCCAGTTGCTATTCTTTCTCCTCTTTCTAAGATACCCGAAAGGTGTATTCATCTCCAGGTCATGAAATTCTTACTAACAATGACCTTCTTGCAAACACTCAGCATGGGTTTCACCCATCACATAGTACCACTACAGCTTTCTTATCCTTCACTAATACCATAAACCATCACAGGAATAACAACAACTTTGTATCTGCCATCTTTCTGGACTTAAAAGCTTATGCTATGGTCTCCCATTCCAAATTAATAGATGTACTAACTGAACTAGCCTTCTCACCATCTGCCACAGCATGGATTAATAACTATTTATTTGGCCATCAACATTCTGTTCTATGGCAGAATGACCTATCTCCATGCCTTCCTTTATCCATTGGTGTCCCCCAAGGATCTATCTTGGGCCCTCTCCTTTTCTCCCTCTTTACTAATAATCTACACACAGTTAATCCACATGGTTCTATAATACAGTATGCAAATGATTCAGCACTTATCTGTGCTGCCACTTCTCTATCAACTCTTCATTCTCAAACACAGGAATCTTTCACGTCTGTTGAAACATGATTAGTCAATGCCCATTTAATCCTGAACCCAAACAAAACTAAATTATTACTCTTCCAACCTAACAAGACATCTATCTCATGCCCAACATTTAACATAATACCCAAAGACAATACTGTGATCTCCCAGACAACCCATACAAAGCTTCTTGGAGTGGAAATAGACAATACCCTAAAATTTGACATGCATGTCACCCTAACTATAAAAATAGCCCATAAGAAACTTGGAAGTCAATATAGACACAAAAGGTTCCTGACCACAATGGCCAAAATTATATTAGCACAAACCCATCTGCTCTCCACTCTACTATATGCCACTCCAATTTTAACTAATCTAAGGAAAACTGACTTATCTAAGCTAGAAGCATATTATAATAAAATTGCTAAGTTTGCATATGACTGGATACTAGTCTGGCTTGAGCTTCCCAACATTATTCTTTACAACCAACACTCTCTAACTCACAAAATTGTAACACAACCAACAAGAACACCTGCACTGCAAAATCTCATCCTTCCTTACAGTTCGAGCAAACTACTTCGCTCTAACAGCCAGAACTTACTCACAGTCTCCAAGGCCAACAACACTGCAGGAAAATCTTTATTTTCCAACTATATATCTCGTATATGGAACTCCCTTCCTAACTCCATTCTCTCAATCTCATCCACTAACCACTTTAAGCCATCACTTAAAGGTTATCTAAAAAAATAAGTGGCTATATTCCTGTACTAACCCCTCATGAGTGCTCTGATACATCACAGTATACCCAAAACATATCCAACTTCTCCCCCGGTGTTTAATCCTTTGTTGCTTCCGACCTGTCTTAACCTTATATCTTGACATAAGTCATACCTACAAATAGTGCTAGCTATGTTCAAAGCCTAGGTTTTGTTGTCAAGATGTAACAGATTTGTATGTTCTTATATATATATACTACATTTTGTTTACTTTATACTTTTTTGATTATTGTAATGTGTGCATGAAAATATACTATTACTCACAGAGATTTTCTCTCCGGGTCTCTGCTGAAAAAGGACCTGTGTCTAGTCGGACTTTCCCGGTAAACAAATGTTAAATAAATGAATAAAAATAAATATGGTACTGGTGC